>NW_026778978.1:792500-804887 GCF_030144855.1 Hypanus sabinus | reverse complement strand
CCTGTAAATTCTAGAGAGTGCTGTGCATGAAAATCCCGGATCAGCAGTTTCTGAGACACTCAGTCCACCCCATCTGGCACCAGCACAGTCAAAGTCACTTCGGTCACGTTTCTTTCCCATTTTGAACAACTGAAGCTCCTGACCGTCTCTGCGTGCTTTTATGCATTGAGTTGCTGCCACATGATTGGCTGATTAGATATTTGTATTAAGGACCAGGTCTACAGGTGTACCCTGATATAGTGGCCGTTGAGTGCATGCTTACGCTAATCTCCTCACTCTGCTAACGTCTTACCCTATTTCCAAAACCCAGGATCTTGTACCATCTTAGAGTCATTGAGTCACAGAGGAGGACAGCGCAGAAACAGGCCCTTCTGCCCTTCCATTCCGTGCTGAAATCATTGAAAGTGCCCGCTCCCATCGACCTGCACCGCCCTCCACACCCCTCCCATCCATCTACCTATCCAAACTTGGCTCCAACGTTGAAATCGAGTTGGCATGCGGCTCTGTCAGCTCGTTCCACACTCTCCCCACCCACTGAGTGAAGAAGTTGCCCCTCATGTTCCCCTTAAACTTCTCACCTCTCACCCTTAACCCATGACCTCTGGTTCCAGTGCCACCCAACCTCAGTCGGAAAAGAGAACCCTGCCTGGATTTACCCCATCGACACCCCTCATGATTTTGTACCCCTTCCTCAAATCTCCCCTCACTCTTCTACGCTTTAAGAAATAAACCTGTTTAATCTGATACCCCAGGTCCTCCAGACCCGGCAACATATCCTGTACTCTTTCAACCTTGTTTCCATCTTTCCTGCAGGTAGGTGACCAAAGCTGCACACGATACTCCAAATTAGCCCTCACCGATATCTCATAGAATTCCAACGTCACATCTCATCTCCTGTCCTCAAAAATACTTTTGAGTTATGAAGGCCAATTGCCCTACTGTCCTGTTGATTATTTATCGTAATGCCTGCACTGTTTCGTGCACTTTATGCAGTCCTGGGTAGGTCTGTCGTCCAGCGTAGCTTTCTCTGTGTTGTTTTTTTAATGTAGTTCAGTCTAGTTTTTATACTGTGTCGTGTAACACCGTGGTCCTGAAGAAACGTCGTCTTGTTTTTACTGTGCACTGTACCAGCAGTTATCGTCGAAAGGACAATAAAAGTGACTTGACTATGGGCCCAATGCTCTCTTCACGACCCTACCTTGACCCCCATCAGGTAATTGATTATGCACAGATATCCCCAGGACTTCAGCCACCTGGATTATCAAGTCGTCAAGTCACTTGTGGGGTCCCCCATGAATTACAATACAACAATAAATGATGTAGATGTCAGTCTAGACTCTGGGTATTGAGGAGTCTGATGGCTTGGGGGAAGAAACTGTTACATAGTCTGGTCGTGAGAGCCTGAATGCTTCGGAGCCTTTTCTCAGACGGCAGGAGGGAGAAGAGTTTGTACGAGGGGTGTGTGGGGTCCTTCACAATGCTGTTTCCTTTGCGGATGCAGCGTGTAGTGTAACTGTTTGTAATGGTGGAAAGAGAGACCCCGATGATCTTCTCAGCTGACCTCACTATCCGCTGCAGGGTCTTGCGATCCGAGACGGTGCAATTCCCGAACCCGGCAGTGATGCAGCTGCCCAGGATGCTCTCAATACCCCTTCCCTTATTTTACCCCTTATTGTACCTCTGCTTCATATTGGGACATCCTAATACAGGTCGGGCCCCACCCTGCAAGGCAGCTGTACAGTCACCCGTTAGTGAAGGACGGGTCGTTAATTCCCGAAGTCGCAAACGCCCCCTTACCGGTCTGTTACCCCACACGCGTCGAACAGCATCTCCGAATACCTCCCGAGCCTCCGTCTCTTCACCTGCTCCAAGTCGATGGGGTTGTGGTCGATGTGGAACAGTTGCATGCAGCCGTGAAACTCGCTGGCGTTGGAAAAGCAACCCAGCGTTTTCATGCTGGCGGGGCAACCTGTGAATACGCAGAGCGGAAAACAAGGCTGGGGGGGGGGAAAGAATCTCGGGTTGCGTGCCGCGGATGTGGAATTTCACCTGGCCTGAGGACAGAAACCCCCCCCCCCCACCCCCGGCCCTTCGAGTGCAGCCACCAGCAAACCCCCGGGGCAACTTACAATCACCCATCGACCCACCAACCGGTACACCTCTGGACTGTGGGGAGGGTGGGGGGGGACGACGACACAGGGATTGAACTCTGCACTCCGACGCCCCGGCGCCTAATGTCGCGCCAACCTTTCAGCTTCCTCCAAGATGTAGCCCTCCCGTGCAGCCCTTCCACGACTCAGTGACGGAGGCAAGAGCAGGTGGTGAATCCAGCCTGCTGACCGGGGTTAGGAACCTCGGACGGGTTTAACAAACTCGGCTTGGCTTGGGGGTGGGGGGGGGAACCGTTCTCCTGGGCAAGACCTGAAAACCCGAAGTCATTATCGGGAAACCCCAACGGGACACTCAGGAAGAGTCAGGGCGATTCTTTTGTGGAAGTTTTGCCCAGACTGTTGGAGATGCCTGAAGGACTGCCGTGCGTTTACTCGATGAGGCCGTGGTTCCGGAGCGGCGGGTGACCGATCGGGTATGAAGAAAGGGGTGAGGAACCTCGGGCCAAACCGCCATTCCCCCTGAGCTGCAGATTGCGGGAATCCGGGTGTCGGCTCCAGAGCAGCGGACACGCGGGCTCGTCTCCCGGGATGACCGCAATCCAAATACGAGAGGGAGGGACAGGGGTACTGACCTCCAAAAAAATACTGGTCTCCCGTCTCCACTCGGAGAGCGTGGTTCACCTTGATGGCCAAATCCTCCTGTTCGTCAATGACCACAACCACAGAATCCATCCGAGCCAACAGGTTGACCGAATGCCAGTATCCATCCGACAGGTTATAACCTGTGGGCAAGAAGACAGGTGGTTCTGAAGGGCTGTCCGCTGACCCCTGGTAACAGAGTACTGATAACTGATCTCTGACCCTCACCCCGATCTCTAACCACTGACCACTAGCCCCTGACCTCTGATCATTGATCCCTGACCACTGGCCACGCTGACCCCTGGTAACAGAGTACTGATCACTGATCTCTGACCCTCACCCCGATCTCTAACCACTGACCACTAGCCCCTGACCTCTGATCATTGATCCCTGACCACTGGCCACTAATCTCCAACCACTGTCCGCTGACCCCTGGTAACAGAGTACTGATCACTGATCTCTGACCCTCACCCCGATCTCTAACCACTGACCACTAACCCCTGACCTCTGATCATTGATCCCTGACCACTGGCCACGCTGACCCCTGGTAACAGAGTACTGATCACTGATCTCTGACCCTCACCCCGATCTCTAACCACTGACCACTAACCCCTGACCTCTGATCATTGATCCCTGACCACTGGCCACTAATCTCCAACCACTGACCGCTGACCCCTGGAAACAGAGTACTGATCACTGATCTCTGACCCTCACCCCGATCTCTAACCACTGACCACTAACCCCTGACCTCTGATCATTGATCCCTGACCACTGGCCACTAATCTCCAACCACTGACCGCTGACCCCTGGTAACAGAGTATTGATCACTGATCTCTGACCCTCACCCCTGATCTCTAACCACTGACCACTAACCCCTGACCTCTGATCATTGATCCCTGACCACTGGCCACTAATCTCCAACCACTGACCGCTGACCCCTGGTAACAGAGTATTGATCACTGATCTCTGACCCTCACCCCGATCTCTAACCACTGACCACTAACCCCTGACCTCTGATCATTGATCCCTGACCACTGGCCACTAATCTCCAACCACTGACCGCTGACCCCTGGTAACAGAGTATTGATCACTGATCTCTGACCCTCACCCCGATCTCTAACCACTGACCACTAACCCCTGACCACTGGCCACTAATCTCCAACCACTGACTACTGACCTCTCACCCTCAGTCCTGATCACTGGCCACTGATCTCGAAACTGCTGACTTGCTAAACCATATAACCATACAAACATTCCAGCACGGAAACAGGCCATCTCGGCCCTTCCAGTCCGTGCCGAACGCTCACTCTCACCCAGTCCCACCGACCCGCACTCAGACCATAACCCTCCATTCCTTTCCTGTCCGTATACCTATCCAATTTTACTTTAAATGACAATACCGAACCCGCCTCTACCACTTCTACTGGAACCTGACACCCAAACCTACTGACACATGCCCTCTGGCCCACATCCCTGTTCACTGGGCACGGATCTCCAATGGCTGACCGCTGACCCCTGAACTCTCAGCCTCACCCCTGACCACTGACCAGTAACCCCAGACCCACTACCTCCAGAGAAATGCCTCTCTTTGCCATTCTACACAAAACAGCTCTGCAGAATCTCAGCTCTCCAGACAACAGCAATTGATGACTCCTTCCCCACATTGCCCCTAATCCCCAACCTGCCCCTTCCCTTCCACCGGTACCTCCTCCACCCGATCCCTCAATCCCTCCTCCAGGTCACTCACCCCACTCCAGTACCTCCTCCACACGGTCCCTCATTCCCTCCTCCAGGTCACTCACCCCACTCCGGTACCTCCTCCACCCGATCCCTCATTCCCTCCTCCCGGTCAGTCCTCACACCGGTACCTCCTCCACACGGTCCCTCATTCCCTCCTCCAGGTCACTCACCCCACTCCGGTACCTCCTCCACACGGTCCCTCATTCCCTCCTCCAGGTCACTCACCCCACTCCGGTACCTCCTCCACCCGATCCCTCATTCCCTCCTCCCGGTCAGTCCTCACACCGGTACCTCCTCCACACGGTCCCTCATTCCCTCCTCCCGGTCAGTCCTCACACCGGTACCTCCTCCACACGGTCCCTCATTCCCTCCTCCCGGTCAGTCCCCTCACTCCGGTACCTCCTCCACCCGATCTCTCATTCCCTCCTCCAGGTCACTCACCCCACTCCAGTACCTCCTCCACCCGATCCCTCATTCCCTCCTCCCGGTCAGTCCTCACACCGGTACCTCCTCCACACGGTCCCTCATTCCCTCCTCCCGGTCAGTCCCCTCACTCCGGTACCTCCTCCACCCGATCCCTCATTCCCTCCTCCCGGTCAGTCCTCACACCGGTACCTCCTCCACACGGTTCCTCATTCCCTCCTCCCGGTCAGTCCCCTCACTCCGGTACCTCCTCCACCCGATCCCTCATTCCCTCCTCCCGGTCAGTCCTCACACCAGTACCTCCTCCACACGGTCCCTCATTCCCTCCTCCCGGTCAGTCCCCTCACTCCGGTACCTCCTCCACCTGATCCCTCAATCCCTCCTCCAGGTCACTCACCCCACTCCAGTACCTCCTCCACCGGATCCCTCATTCCCTCCTCCCGGTCAGTCCTCACACCGGTACCTCCTCCACCTGATCCCTCATTCCCTCCTCCCGGTCAGTCCTCTCACTCCAGTACCTCCTCCACCCGATCCCTCATACCCTCCTCCCTGTCAGTCCTCACACCGGTACCTCCTCCACACGGTCCTTCATTCCCTCCTCCAGGTCACTCACCCCACTCCAGTACCTCCTCCACCCGATCCCTCATTCCCTCCTCCCGGTCGGTCCTCACACCGGTACCTCCTCCACACGGTCCCTCATTCCCTCCTCCCGGTCAGTCCCCTCACTCCGGTACCTCCTCCGCCTGATCCCTCATTCCCTCCTCCCGGTCAGTCCTCACACCGGTACCTCCTCCACCTGATCCCTCATTCCCTCCTCCCGGTCAGTCCTCTCACTCCAGTACCTCCTCCACCCGATCCCTCATACCCTCCTCCCTGTCAGTCCTCACACCGGTACCTCCTCCACACGGTCCCTCAATCCCTCCTCCAGGTCACTCACCCCACTCCAGTACCTCCTCCACCGGATCCCTCATTCCCTCCTCCCGGTCAGTCCTCACACCGGTACCTCCTCCACCTGATCCCTCATTCCCTCCTCCCGGTCAGTCCTCTCACTCCGGTACCTCCTCCGCCTGATCCCTCATCCCTCCTCCCGGTCAGTCCTCACACCGGTACCTCCTCCACCTGATCCCTCATTCCCTCCTCCCGGTCAGTCCTCTCACTCCAGTACCTCCTCCACCCGATCCCTCATACCCTCCTCCCTGTCAGTCCTTACACCGGTACCTCCTCCACACGGTCCCTCAATCCCTCCTCCAGGTCACTCACCCCACTCCAGTACCTCCTCCACCCGATCCCTCATTCCCTCCTCCCGGTCGGTCCTCACACCGGTACCTCCTCCACACGGTCCCTCATTCCCTCCTCCCGGTCAGTCCCCTCACTCCGGTACCTCCTCCACACGGTCCCTCATTCCCTCCTCCCGGTCAGTCCCCTCACTCCGGTACCTCCTCCGCCTGATCCCTCATTCCCTCCTCCCGGTCAGTCCTCACACCGGTACCTCCTCCACCTGATCCCTCATTCCCTCCTCCCGGTCAGTCCTCTCACTCCAGTACCTCCTCCACCCGATCCCTCATACCCTCCTCCCTGTCAGTCCTCACACCGGTACCTCCTCCACACGGTCCCTCAATCCCTCCTCCAGGTCACTCACCCCACTCCAGTACCTCCTCCACCGGATCCCTCATTCCCTCCTCCCGGTCAGTCCTCTCACTCCAGTACCTCCTCCACCCGATCCCTCATACCCTCCTCCCTGTCAGTCCTCACACCGGTACCTCCTCCACACGGTCCCTCATTCCCTCCTCCAGGTCACTCACCCCACTCCAGTACCTCCTCCACCCGATCCCTCATTCCCTCCTCCCGGTCGGTCCTCACACCGGTACCTCCTCCACACGGTCCCTCATTCCCTCCTCCCGGTCAGTCCCCTCACTCCGGTACCTCCTCCACACGGTCCCTCATTCCCTCCTCCAGGTCACTCACCCCACTCCAGTACCTCCTCCACCCGATCCCTCATACCCTCCTCCCTGTCAGTCCTCACACCGGTACCTCCTCCACACGGTCCCTCAATCCCTCCTCCAGGTCACTCACCCCACTCCAGTACCTCCTCCACCCGATCCCTCATTCCCTCCTCCCGGTCAGTCCTCACACCGGTACCTCCTCCACACGGTCCCTCATTCCCTCCTCCCGGTCAGTCCCCTCACTCCGGTACCTCCTCCACCCGATCCCTCAATCCCTCCTCCAGGTCACTCACCCCACTCCAGTACCTCCTCCACCCGATCCCTCATTCCCTCCTCCCGGTCAGTCCTCACACTGGTACCTCCTCCACACGGTCCCTCATTCCCTCCTCCCGGTCAGTCCTCTCACTCCAGTACCTCCTCCACCCGATCCCTCATACCCTCCTCCCTGTCAGTCCTCACACCGGTACCTCCTCCACCCGATCCCTCATTCCCTCCTCCCGGTCAGTCCCTGCCCCCCCCCACCCCCGGTCCCTCCCCTCCCCGCCCCGCCCCGGTCAGTCCCTGCCCCCCCCCCCCCCCGGTCCCTCCCCGCTCCGCCCCGCCCCGGTCAGTCCCTGCCCCCCCCCCCCCCGGTCCCTCCCCGCCCCGGTACCTGCAGCGAACTCGAGCCGCCGGTTGCCGCTCTGCTGCACGGAGAAGTTGAGCTGCCCAGAGCTGAGCTCCAGCTGCAGCCAGCCGAGGCCGCGGGAGAAGTTGGTGAAGAGGAGCAGGCCGCTGGTGTCGAAGGAGCGGAAGCTGAAGTTGAGGGCCAGCTGCTGCAGGAAGGGCTGCCCGGGCAGCTGCAGGAAGCTGGTGGCCGACACGAAGGTGAGCGGGTAGTAACGTGGTTCCTGGGGCGGCGGGCGGCAGCGGAACTGGACCTCCCCCTGGGCAGGAAGAGTGGACGTCGGGCTCTGACCCACAGCCCCGGTCTGCAGACCCTCCCCTCACCCCACCTCCACTCCCACCCCACCCAGACCACAGCCCACAGCCCCGGACTGCAGACCCTCCCCTCACCCCACCTCCACTCCCACCCCTCCCAGTCCGCAGCCCACAGCCCCGGACTGCAGACCCTCCCCTCACCCTACCTCCACTCCCACCCCTCCCAGTCCACAGCCCACAGCCCCGGACTGCAGACCCTCCCCTCACCCTACCTCCACTCCCACCCCTCCCAGACTGCAGCCCACCGCCCCGGACTGCAGACCCTCCCCTCACCCTACCTCCACTCCCACCCCTCCCAGTCCACAGCCCACAGCCCCGGACTGCAGACCCTCCCCTCACCCTACCTCCACTCCCACCCCTCCCAGTCCACAGCCCACAGCCCCGGACTGCAGACCCTCCCCTCACCCTACCTCCACTCCCACCCCTCCCAGTCCGCAGCCCACAGCCCCGGACTGCAGACCCTCCCCTCACCCCACCTCCACTCCCACCCCTCCCAGACCGCGGCCCACAGCCCCACCCACACGCACCCACCTTCCCCCCCACTCCTCCCTCGCACAAACCCTCCCCTCACCCTACCTCCACTCCCACCCCTCCCAGACCACAGCCCACAGCCCCGGACTGCAGACCCTCCCCTCACCCCACCTCCACTCCCACCCCTCCCAGACCGCGGCCCACAGCCCCGGACTGCAGACCCTCCCCTCACCCTACCTCCACTCCCACCCCTCCCAGTCCGCAGCGCACAGCCCCGGACTGCAGACCCTCCCCTCACCCTACCTCCACTCCCACCCCACCCAGACCACAGCCCACAGCCCCGGACTGCAGACCCTCCCCTCACCCTACCTCCACTCCCACCCCTCCCAGTCCACAGCCCACAGCCCCGGACTGCAGACCCTCCCCTCACCCTACCTCCACTCCCACCCCTCCCAGTCCACAGCCCACAGCCCCGGACTGCAGACCCTCCCCTCACCCTACCTCCACTCCCACCCCTCCCAGTCCACAGCCCACAGCCCCGGACTGCAGACCCTCCCCTCACCCTACCTCCACTCCCACCCCACCCAGACCACAGCCCACAGCCCCGGACTGCAGACCCTCCCCTCACCCTACCTCCACTCCCACCCCTCCCAGCCCACAGCCCCGGACTGCAGACCCTCCCCTCACCCTACCTCCACTCCCACCCCTCCCAGCCCACAGCCCCGGACTGCAGACCCTCCCCTCACCCCACCTCCACTCCCACCCCTCCCAGAACGCGGCCCACAGCCCCACCCACACGCACCCACCTTCCCCCCCACTCCTCCCTCGCACAAACCCTCCCCTCACCCTACCTCCACTCCCACCCCTCCCAGACCGCAGCCCACAGCCCCGGACTGCAGACCCTCCCCTCACCCTACCTCCACTCCCACCCCTCCCAGTCCACAGCCCACAGCCCCGGACTGCAGACCCTCCCCTCACCCTACCTCCACTCCCACCCCTCCCAGTCCACAGCCCACAGCCCCGGACTGCAGACCCTCCCCTCACCCTACCTCTACTCCCACCCCTCCCAGTCCACAGCCCACAGCCCCGGACTGCAGACCCTCCCCTCACCCCACCTCCACTCCCACCCCTCCCAGTCCACAGCCTACAGCTCTGGACTGCAGACCCTCCCCTCACCCCACCTCCACTCCCACCCCTCCCAGTCCACAGCCCACAGCCCCGGACTGCAGACCCTCCCCTCACCCTACCTCCACTCCCACCCCTCCCAGACCGCAGCCCACAGCCCCGGACTGCAGACCCTCCCCTCACCCTACCTCCACTCCCACCCCTCCCAGTCCACAGCCTACAGCTCTGGACTGCAGACCCTCCCCTCACCCCACCTCCACTCCCACCCCTCCCAGTCCACAGCCCACAACCCCGGACTGCAGACCCTCCCCTCACCCTACCTCCACTCCCACCCCTCCCAGACCGCGGCCCACAGCCCCGGACTGCAGACCCTCCCCTCACCCTACCTCCACTCCCACCCCTCCCAGACCGCGGCCCACAGCCCCACCCACACGCACCCACCTTCCCCCCCACTCCTCCCTCGCACAAACCCTCCCCTCACCCTACCTCCACTCCCACCCCTCCCAGTCCACAGCCCACAGCCCCGGACTGCAGACCCTCCCCTCACCCTACCTCCACTCCCACCCCTCCCAGTCCACAGCCCACAGCCCCGGACTGCAGACCCTCCCCTCACCCTACCTCCACTCCCACCCCTCCCAGACCGCAGCCCACCGCCCCGGACTGCAGACCCTCCCCTCACCCTACCTCCACTCCCACCCCTCCCAGACCGCAGCCCACAGCCCCGGACTGCAGACCCTCCCCTCACCCTACCTCCACTCCCACCCCTCCCAGTACACAGCCCACAGCCCCGGACTGCAGACCCTCCCCTCACCCTACCTCCACTCCCGCCCCTCCCAGTCCACAGCCCACAGCCCCGGTCTGCAGACCCTCCCCTCACCCTACCTCCACTCCCACCCCTCCCAGTCCACAGCCCACAGCCCCGGACTGCAGACCCTCCCCTCACCCTACCTCCACTCCCACCCCTCCCAGACCGCAGCCCACAGCCCCGGACTGCAGACCCTCCACTCACCCTACCTCCACTCCCGCCCCTCCCAGACCGCGGCCCACAGCCCCACCCACACGCACCCACCTTCCCCCCCACTCCTCCCTCGCACAAACCCTCCCCTCACCCTACCTCCACTCCCACCCCTCCCAGACCGCGGCCCACAGCCCCACCCACACGCACCCACCTTCCCCCCCACTCCTCCCTCGCACAAACCCTCCCCTCACCCTACCTCCACTCCCGCCCCTCCCAGACCGCAGCTCACATCCCCACCCACACGCACCCACCTTCCCCCCCGCTCCTCCCTCGCACAAATCCTCCCCTCACCCTACCTCCAGACCGACCCCTCCAGATGCATCCACCCCTCCCAGCCCGCAGCTCACAGCCCCACCCAAACGCACCCACCTTCCCCCCCCCGCTCCTCCCTCGCAGAGGGGAGATCGGATTGTGAGACACACCTCCCCGCCACTCGGCCCATCCGCCGCTGCTGGCCAACCCGCCCCAAGCAGCCGCAGCCAGGGGAGCGGACGTTCCGGAGGAGGGTGTCAGTCCTTGCTGCACCCCTCTCTCTGCTCCTTGAAAAGGCAAACGGGGCCCGTCTTGTGCTGGACAGACCCGGAACACTTCTCATTTCTAACAAAATGAGTGACGGCTCACTCAGAGAGAGGACTGACTGATTGTCCGGAGGGAGCTACGCGAGACTACGACCACCGGGGAAGTGGAACCGAGCGTCGCTGCCGGGGATTCCCGTGTCCCCGGCCGACGTCAACCCGGGAGCGTGAGAAGAGCCGGTCCCTCGGACGGGTTGAAGACACTCGGCCTGACCTGGGGGCCGCCTGACCCGCTCTCCGGGGTAAAACTGTCAGAAGGAGCTGTGGGGGGAACGCTTGTGAACGCTTTGTCCAAAATCTTTGGAGTTTGCTGAAGATCTGGTGTTTGAGGGGGGAAAGCCAGGGTTCGGGAGGTAACCTGTGACATTAACATGCAGGTACAGCAGGCAGTGAAGAAAGCTAATGGCATGCTGGCCTTTATAACAGGAATTGAGTATAGGAGTAAAGAGGTCCTTCTGCAGCTGTACAGGGCCCTGGTGAGACCCCACCTGGAGTATTGTGTGCAGTTTTGGTCTCCAAATTTGAGGAAGGACATTCTTGCTATTGAGGGAGTGCAGCGTAGGTTCACGAGGTTAATTCCCGGAATGGCGGGACTCTCATATGTTGAAAGATTGGAGCAACTGGGCATGTATACACTGGAATTTAGAAGGATGAGAGGGGATCTGATTGAAACATAAGATTATTAAGGGATTGGACACGCTGGAGGCAGGAAGCATGTTCCCGCTGATGGGTGAGTCCAGAACTAGAGGCCACTGTTTAAGAATAAGGGGTCGGCCATTTAGAACAGAGATGCGGAAAAACTTTTTCACCCAGAGAGTGGTGGATATGTGGAATGCTCTGCCCCAGAAGGCAGTGGAGGCCAAGTCTCTGGATGCATTCAAGAGAGAGTTAGATAGAGCTCTTATAGATATCGGGGTCAAGGGATATGGGGAGAGGGCAGGAACGGGGTACTGACTGTGGATGATCAGCCGTGATCACAGTGAATGGCAGTGCTGGCTAGAAGGGCTGAATGGCCTACTCCTGCACCTATTGTCTATTGTCTCTATTGTCTCTATTGTCTATTGACAGGTGACGGGGCAGGTAAAAACATGCCATTCCCTGCTTGTTGTGGCTTGCCGTCCGGAGGGAAGGCTGCAGATTATGGTAAACATGGGGGAAGCCGCCTTCGGGGCGGGGGGAATAAACTGTATGAATGTAACGGTGTCTCAGAAAGGCAGCGTTCATTAAGGACCTCCAGCACCCAGGGATGTCCTTTTCTCACTGTCACCATAAGGGAGGAGGTACAGGAGCCTGAAGACACTCACTCAACGATTCAGGAACAGCTTCTTCCCCTCTGCCATCAGGGAGGAGGTACAGGAGCC